>NW_022995752.1:1875953-1908659 GCF_900245975.1 Drosophila guanche | reverse complement strand
ACCGAAAGAGAATGTTCTGGAATATTTTTATCGCATGAGAGATATTGCTGCAAGAGGAAATGTCGAAGACGACGCACTTATGCAATACGTGATTGACGGTGTCGACGAGATGGCATTAAATAAATCTATTTTATATGGTGCGAAAAAGATGTCTGATTTTAAGGACAAATTAAAAGATTATGAGAAAATAAACGAGAAAATAAAAAAGAGTGAGAAGACGGGAAGAGATAAGAAGATGTCGGTTGGACAAAATTATACCCAGACTGGCAAAAAAGACGTCGTGTGTTACAACTGCGGAGAGAAGGGTCATGTGTCTAGCAGTTGCTCGAGCAAAGAGAAGGGAAAAAAGTGCTTCAAGTGCAATCAGTTTGGGCACATTTCAAAGAATTGCAAGGAGAAAAGTGAGAAGGCAAACGAAGAAAAACAAAACTTGCGTGTAATTTTGAATAGAGCGGAATTGACATCCAAAGAAGTTTCGATTAAAAATATGAAATGTATGGCACTATTTGACACTGGCAGTAAATTCAATATTTTGCGCGAAGACTTTTACGACGAACTGTGTATGCCAAAATTAAAGAACTGCAGAGTGCGCTTGGTCGGTTTCGGAAGTGAAAGCAAGGCTGACAATATCAAGCCGATTGGTCAAGTAGAACATAGCATACGTATTGACGACGAAGAATATGTTTTGACATTTTATGTTGTTGCTTCTAAGTTCATGGATATTAAGCTGATAATCGGGGAAGAGCTTTGTTTGCACGCAGAAGTATCATTTAATCGCCATGGAGTAAAAGTTAATAAAATGCCAAATGAAAATAACGAAGATGCGTATGACGAAGCGTCCATAATGAAAATCGACGTAGCGGTGGACAATTCTGAACTGAACATAAACGAAGCGATAAACGAGATTACACGAAAAGAAGTTCGCGAGATAGTAACGACGTATAAACCGGAAAAATCAAAAACAACAAACATTGAAATGAAAATAATTCTTAAAGACGAAACGCCAATTTTCTCGCGGCCGCGGCGGTTTGCTATGACTGAAACACGTATCATAGAAGACCAGGTTGATGAATGGCTGCAGAATGAGGTAATTGAAGAATCAGAATCCGAGTTCACGAGTCCGGTTGTACTAGTAAAAAAGAATGACGGCAAGCAACGTCTATGTATTGACTTCAGACGCATCAATAAAGTCATCGAAAAAGATCATTTCCCATTGCCGTTGATAGATGACCAGCTAGATCGTTTGCAGGACGCTGTAGTATTCAGTACGATTGACTTGAAAAATGGGTTTTTCCATGTTCCTGTGGCCGAAGAGAGTAGGAAGTACACCTCATTTGTGACGCAAAGCGGACAATACCAGTTTCGCAAGGTCCCATTTGGTTTGTCGAATTCCCCAGGAGTATTCCAAAGACATATTGGTGCAATATTTCGATCACTGACTACCATATGTTGACGACGTAATTATCCCAGCCAAAGACGAGCTAGAAGCCATAGCAAACCTGAAAGAAGTTCTCAAGACGTGCGAAGAATATGGGCTAGAGCTGAATTTTAAAAAGTGTCATTTTTTACAAACACGAATCCAGTTTCTTGGCCATATTATCGAGAACAAGAAACTATATCCGACACCATTGAAGATTGAAGCCGTTTCGAAGTTCAAGACGCCGCAGACCCTGAAACAGCTTCAGAGTTTTTTGGGTCTTGCAGGATACTTTAGAAAGTTTATCTACAATTACGCGGTGATAGCCAAACCATTGACTGACCTAACGAAGAACAATGCTAAGTTTGTAATTGGCCCAGACGAAGAGAACGCTATTGGAGTGTTGAAGAAATGTTTGACATCAAACCCAGTGCTTGCCATTTACAATCAGCAGTACGAGACAGAGCTCCATACGGATGCATCTATAGATGGATTTGGAGCCGTGCTTATGCAAAAATCACCAGACGATGGGCACTTACATCCAGTGTATTACATGAGTAAGAAGACGACAGATGCACAACGAAAATACACGAGCTATGAGTTGGAAATACTTGCGGTGATTGAAGCATTGACGAAGTTTCGAGTTTATCTTTTGGGTATTCCATTTAAGATTATAACGGACTGCAACGCGTTCACCAAAACACTAGAGAAGCAGAATCTGTGTACAAGGGTGGCAAGATGGATAATGCTTTTGCAGGAGTACAACTACGAAGTCGAGCATCGCGCAGGATCCCGAATGCGCCATGTAGACGCACTTTCACGATATCCCATTATGTCCATAAACGACGGAAGCATTTTAGTTGGCATAGAACAGGCGCAAAAACGAGNTGTAGTATTCAGTACGATTGACTTGAAAAATGGGTTTTTCCATGTTCCTGTGGCCGAAGAGAGTAGGAAGTACACCTCATTTGTGACGCAAAGCGGACAATACCAGTTTCGCAAGGTCCCATTTGGTTTGTCGAATTCCCCAGGAGTATTCCAAAGACATATTGGCGCAATATTTCGATCACTGACTAGAAAAGGTATAGCACTACCATATGTTGACGACGTAATTATCCCAGCCAAAGACGAGCTAGAAGCCCTAGCAAACCTGAAAGAAGTTCTCAAGACGTGCGAAGAATATGGGCTAGAGCTGAATTTTAAAAAGTGTCATTTTTTACAAACACGAATCCAGTTTCTTGGCCATATTATCGAGAACAAGAAACTATATCCGACACCATTGAAGATTGAAGCCGTTTCGAAGTTCAAGACGCCGCAGACCCTGAAACAGCTTCAGAGTTTTTTGGGTCTTGCAGGATACTTTAGAAAGTTTATCTACAATTACGCGGTGATAGCCAAACCATTGACTGACCTAACGAAGAACAATGCTAAGTTTGTAATTGGCCCAGACGAAGAGAACGCTATTGGAGTGTTGAAGAAATGTTTGACATCAAACCCAGTGCTTGCCATTTACAATCAGCAGTACGAGACAGAGCTCCATACGGATGCATCTATAGATGGATTTGGAGCCGTGCTTATGCAAAAATCACCAGACGATGGGCACTTACATCCAGTGTATTACATGAGTAAGAAGACGACAGATGCACAACGAAAATACACGAGCTATGAGTTGGAAATACTTGCGGTGATTGAAGCATTGACGAAGCTGACGACTGCAACGCGTTAACCAAAACACTAGAGAAGCAGAATCTGTGTACAAGGGTGGCAAGATGGATAATGCTTTTGCAGGAGTACAACTACGAAGTCGAGCATCGCGCAGGATCCCGAATGCGCCATGTAGACGCACTTTCACGATATCCCATTATGTCCATAAACGACGGAAGCATTTTAGTTGGCATAGAACAGGCGCAAAAACGAGACGAACACTTGAAGACGATCATGAAGCTTATCAACGCCGACAGCCAACCATACGAAGACTACTTTATAAAGTCAGGAATCCTCTATAAATTAGTCGAAGATGTGGAACTGATGGTGATTCCAAAGGATATGCAGAAAACTATCATCGGCAAGGCCCACGATAGAGGACACTTTGCTATCAAGAAGACGAAAGAGTTAATCTGCAAGGAGTATTACATACCAAATTTAGACGACAAAATTAAGAAGTACATCGATTGTTGCATACCTTGCATATTAGTAAATCGCAAGCGTGGTAAACAAGAAGGTCTTTTGAACCCCCTGCAAAAATATGATGTGCCGCTGCAGACCTATCAAATCGACTTTTTGGGTCCACTGGAGTCAACCAGCAAAAGCTACAAACACATACTTGTTGTTATCGACGCTTTCACGAAGTTTTTCTGGCTATACCCTACAAAGTCTACTACATCTAACGAGGTCATATTAAAGTTACGCAGCCAAAGCGTGACGTTTGGCAACCCTGTTTGTATCATTTCAGATAGAGGCTCGGCGTTTACCGCACAAGATTTCCTACAGTACTGCGAAGACGAAAAAATTAAACTGGTGAAGACGACTACCGGACTGCCACGGGTAAACGGGCAGGTGGAAAGGCTCAACTCAGTGATCATCTCCGTGCTATCCAAGCTCAGTGTAGACGATCCATCCAAATGGTTTAAGCACGTAGATCGAGTCCAGCGAGCAATAAACTCGACGTACACCAGAAGCATCGATACAACTCCTTTTGAGCTTATGATGGGTATCAAGATGCGCACCAAAGATGACCAGCAGCTTCAGAGTTTGATCCAGAAGGAGTCCATCATTGCATTTGAAGACGACCGCAATGAGCTACGGGCTAAAGCGAAAACTCAAATTCTGAATCTGCAAGCCGAGAACAAGAAGACGTATAACTTGCGACGTAAACCACCCAGACATTACGACGTTGGCGACCTAGTTGCTATAAAGAGGACTCAGTTTGGAAGCGGACTCAAACTTAAGCCAAAGTTTTTGGGTCCTTACAGATCATTAAGGTGAAGCATAACAATGCTTACGACGTCAAAAAAGTTGGCAATTCCGATGGTCCAAAGCACTCCTCTTCGTGTGCGGAGTACCTGAAGCCATGGTCCACGAGCAATGACGACGATAGCGACGATGCATTCGAGGCAAGTGCATAGTCAGGACGGCCGGATGTGGGCTGGGTTTTGCCAATTGCGATCCCTAGACAAAACACCAAAACGAGCAAGGGCGAATTCGCATCACTGCGAATTCCAGACAAGAGAGCAAACGCAAAGAGAAGACGAAGGAGAGCGAGATGAGAGCGAGAGCGGACAACCGATCGGCGAGAGAGCGCCGAGGGGAGTTTCTATCCAACCTCCGACGTAAAATGTTGTGTGCGAGACCAGACGACGAACGACGCAGATATCTAATTCTTGTACCGTTATACCATACTTAATCACTTATTAACCTTTACTTATAAACAATAAACATAAACCCCCACATGTATGTGGGTCGCACTTCTCACACCAAGACTAACGGCAGGTCTTGGTGTGAGAAGTGCGACCCACATACGTCCTTTCGTCATTTCCCTCTCCACCGCCAAAGAGTGCACATAAGCTGTGGGTGAGTGTTTGAGAGAGAGAGAATGAGCAAGCATTTTGGGATTAATAAAAATTCACACTCAAGTACATAATCATTATATTCTATTGTCAACCGAAGAACGAAATTTTGCATAATTATTTATTCTAATTGGTACTACTGATTGATCCATTTTGGATCAACGATTCCATTGCAGAAGCAAAACTTTTTGGCAATTTTATCTTTGATGCAGAGCGAATCATTGTGATATCTGTTCAAGCGACTGACATCTTCTATATCGAAGTCAACCAAAATCTGGCGTTTACTGTGGTAGCGCACAGTAGCCTCAAAGCGACCCTCTTGTGGAAAGGTACGAAAGCGCAGGCGATAGATCATAATGTTACCATACATGGACTCCTGACCATTATCCTCGTTCAGCAGCTTCCGCTCGGCATGATCCATATCAGCGAGCATCAGGCGATCGCAATATCTGTTGAAATTTTCCACCACCATCCAATGATTGATATAATACAGCGTCAGCTTAACTATGTTGTATACCTCTCCGTTGAGCTTAACGGAAATGAATTCGTTGCACGTGCACCAGTGATCCCCGATGCAAGCATCCACGCAGCTGCGTTCCTGTGGCAATGGGTGGAAAAGAGATTGACTGGTTGGACAATTTGCCGGCGGAGGAAGATCTTCAGGTTTCGTTGCATTCAGCTGGAGAATGTGGCGCAGCGTGTTGTGTAGATCGTAGGGAGAAGACAGGCGGTTTCGATTCAGTTGGAGGGACTGGGCATAACTGGGATACGTTTTGCGGAACCAAGGGGGCAAGTAGATATGCAGCATGGGCAAACGCTCCTCCAGAACCCCGTCTGGCAGATCGACTAAATCACCCAACCTCGCACCATGATCGCTGAACAGGATCACGATGGCTTTTTCAAAGATCTTATGCTTCTCGAGTGTCTTCAGGTAGTCTACAAATAATCCATCCAGGCTGGAAGCTCCGTAATGATAGTCGTGTGTAAAGGTGCAGCTCCAGAAGAAGCCGAAGGCTGGTTGATCCAACTCCTCGATTAATCTTTGGGTGAACTGCATACAAAAATCGTACAGATACGAAATGGTTATTCGTCGACCCAAACAATAGTTGTAGCCGAACCTACGGAAAATTCGCATCGACTCAGTGAGGCCCCGCAGAAGAGGACGCAGATAAAAGTCAGTTGGCAATTTTCCAAATCCGACACCGGGGCCAATGAAGACTCCGTACTGCAATACATCTTCGCCGTAAGCCGTCGAGTAGCCTGCTGTCTTGAAATCCCTCCAAATCCACGGACACAAATCTATGTGGACATTGCTTGTCACAGCACAGATTTTTTCTAGTTCCGTCGGACTGCCACCGGCCATAACTACACAGAGATTTGGAAATGTATTGTCCGCCACTTTGTTGTAGCCTTCCATCTCAAACCAGCCCAACTGTTGCACATATTCGGCAGTCTTTGGCATTGTACGCTTAAAGTTCATCCGCGACATGGTGTCCAGGCCCAGAATAATAACACTGGGCTGCCTGGGCAAGGGATGGGACTCAGTTCGAGATGTCTGCGGGGTCACTTGCACGAGGGGGAAGGCATCCCGCTGAACTATTCTGGATGCGTTCTTTTCATCACGGCACTCGGCTATTATTCCGCTTATATTCCTATCCAAAGCCATGTTGTCTGTCATGTCGACGGGTGGCAGAAGTCTGTGGTTAATTCAATCAGTAATCAATCATTTAGATATGTGTCCTACGAACTTACACGCTGAATAACTTTCCGGTGGCATCTTTACCGCTTCTCACTTCTTGATAGCTGCAAGCTAGCCCAGTGATGTTTGGGTCCAATTCGACAAGCACTTCGGTATTCACATGCATCTTGTATGTCTGTAGTTTCAGATCAAAGCTCAGCGTAATCAGATCCGACTCATTTGTGCAAGTCCTGAGTTTGGCTGGATTGTAAATGGCCAAAGCCTCGTTGGAGAAGGGATCCGCGTAGGGCATTTTGCACTTTTGGCTGTAGACAAAATACCGATTCGCCGGCTGCACTGTCACTTTTGTCTTTCGGCTTTCTGGAAGTCCGATATCCATGGCTGAGGTCTCGTATTCTTCGGTCGTCTCGGAGGTGTTCGTTTGCTCCTGCTCCTTCTTCAACGTGTTATACTCTCGATACTTAAAGTGCTTCTGCTTGGCCATTTGATACAAACGTTCCGACCGGGATAAGGTCTCCCCAGCCTGGTCCTCGGCGCCAGGAATCGGTACGTCGGCATTATTCTTAGCATTCCAAACATTGTTCCATATGAATATCGAGAAGACTGTTAAGAGTAAAATTGTGAAACTTTTTATTTTGAAAATTGATCTACGCGTCAACATTATTTCCTGTCAGTGTTGGTTGGCTTCCATTCGGAATTAAAGTGAGTTTTGTTAGGAGAGTTGTTCGGGTTATTTTTGAAGGAAGCGCTGTTGTGATTTCCGCATAAAAACCTAGTTGATTGCTTAGCTAAGGCTATGTTACTCCGGACAGCTCAGTTCATGCTAGAGAGAGAGTGAACCTTATCGAGCGTATTTACGAGGTTTAGAAATCATTGAACCGTTACTTTTTTCCGCTACATCTGTCGCTTTTCTCACCCCAACACCAGGCTCTGGATAGAGTCTTTGAGAGAGAGAATGTGTAAAGAGAAGCGTAGAGAGCACTCTTAATACTGTTTCCGAGCTTTAGAAACATTTAAGCGGAAGCACATAATTCATATATTGGGATTGTGATCATTGATTTATTTGTTGTGATGTCATTTGAAGAATACAATTTATGTTACTTGGAAAACAGCTCCTTTGGTACTATTGATTGGTCCATTCGGGATTAAAAATGCCACTGCAGAAGCAGAACTTTTTGGCAGTTTTATCATCTATGCAGAGGGAATCCTGGTGATATCTGTTCAAGCGACTCACATCTTCTATATCGAAGTCAACCAAACGCTTCAGATAACTGTCAAACCGGACCGTGGCCTCGAAGCGACCCACAGGGGGATTGGTGTGAAAGCGAAGACGATAGATCATAATGTTACCATACATGGACTCCTCGCCATTATCCTCGTTCAGCAGCTTCCGTTCGGCATGATCCAGATCCGCGAGCAACAGGCGATCGCACACTTTGTTATGACCTTTCAAAACCAACCAACGATTTATGTAGAACAGTGTCAGTTTGACTAGGCTATAGGCCTGTGCGTTGAGCTTAACGGCAACGAATTCGTTGCACGTGCACCAGTGATCCCCGATGCAAGCATCCACGCAGCTGCGTTCCTGTGGCAATGGGTGGAAAAGAGATTGACTGGTTGGACAATTTGCCGGCGGAGGAAGATCTTCAGGTTTCGTTGCATTCAGCTGGAGAATGTGGCGCAGCGTGTTGTGTAGATCGTAGGGAGACGACAGGCGGTTTCGATTCAGATAAAGCGACTGGGCATAACTGGGATACGTTTTGCGGAACCAAGGGGGCAAGTAGATGTGCAGCATGGGCAAACGCTCCTCCAGAAACCCGTCTGGTAGTTCGGCCAGATCACCAAATCTCTCACCATGATCGCTGAACAAGATCACGATGGCTTTCTCAAAGATCTCATGTCTCTCTAGTATCTTTAGGTAGTCCATGAACACGCCATCCAAACTGGAAGCTCCGTAATGATAGCCGTGGGTGAAGGTGCAGCTCCAGAAGAAGCCGAAGGCTGGTTGATCCAACTCCTCGATTAATCTTTGGGTGAACTGCATACAAAAATCGTACAGATACGAAATGGCGAGTCGTCTGCCCACACAATAGTTATAGCCAAATCTTCTGAAGGTGTGCATCGACTCAGTGAGGCCCGATAGAAGGGGGCGCAGATAAAAGTCGGTAGGAGCATAGCGAAAGTCGGGTTCGCTTACTGAGAAGACGGAATCTGATGCTATATCTTCCCCGTAAGCCGTCGAGTAGCCTGCTTCCTTGAAGTCCCTCCAAATCCAAGGACACGAACCCTGCTCTTCACATACCTTCTCTAGTTGCACTGGCTTTCCACCAGCCAAAACAGTGCACAGATTTGGAAACGTATTGTCCGCCACTTTGTTGTAGCCTTCCATCTCGAACCAGCCCAACTGTTGCACATATTCGGCAGTCTTTGGCATTGTGCGCTTAAAGTTCATCCGCGACATGGTGTCCAGGCCCAGCATAATAACACTGGGCTGCCTGGGCAAGGGATGGGACTCAGTCCGAGATGTCTGCGGGGTCACTTGCACGAGGGGGAAGGCATCCCGCTGAACTATTCTGGATGCGTTCTTTTCATCACGGCACTCGGCTATTATTCCGCTTATATTCCTATCCAATGCCATGTTCTCTGTCATGTCGACGGGTGGCAGAAGTCTGTGGTTCATTCAATTAGTAATCAATCATTCGGATATGTGTCCCAAGAACTTACACACTGAAGAACTTTCTGGTTGCACCTTTACCGCTTCTCACTTCTTGATAGCTGCAAGCTAGCCCAGTGATGTTCGGATCCAATTCGACAAGCACTTCGGTATTCACATGCATCTTGTATGTCTGTAGTTTCAGATCAAAGCTCAGCGTAATCAGATCCGACTCATTTGTGCAAGTCCTGAGTTTGGCTGGACTGTAAATGGCCAAAGCCTCGTTGGAGAAGGGATCCGCGTAGGGCATTTTGCACTTTTGGCTGTAGACAAAGTATCGCTTCGCCGGCTGTGCTGTCACTTTTGGCTTTCGGTTGGCAAGGAATTCGATATCCATAGCTGTGGTCTCGTACTCTTCAAAAGTCTCGGTGGTGGTCGTTTGTTCCCGCTCCTTCCTTAACATGTAGTACTCCCTGTCCTTCAAGATTTGCTGCTGGGCCAGGCGATACAACCGCTCCGATCGGGGTGTGGTCTCCCCATCGTTTTTGTTCTGATGATCAGCAGGAATCGTTGCAACATCATCCTCGAGATTGGAATGATTGACCCATATGAAAATGAAGAGGAGGCTAAAGAATATAATTGAGCACCTCTTTATTTTGCAAAATGATCTACGTCTCCACATATTTGATCGTCCGTGTTGTGTGGATTCCATTTGGAATTAAAATGAGTTTCTTTTTTTGTTAGGTGATTGGTGAGGGAAGGGATGTTGTGATTTGTGGAAACGAAATCAAACATTAAGCTTTAGGCTAGCGTTGACGAACTCCTCATTCGACTCATCATACTCGTCCTCTCGATCCTCCAGCCAGCCATAGCGCACTTTTCTCTTTTTGTTTGTGTATACATCAACGCCAAGCAAATCGACGACATTGGGTGTCCTCTCGTGGCAGACACACATTTTCTTGGCCAGCAAATCCTCCACACAATACGATTCATTGCGATAGGAGTTCAGTCGACTTATCTCATCCAGTTCAACATTCACATTCTCTGCGTTACCCTTACAGCTAACATGGCATCGAAATTTGCCATTATTCGGTAAGGTGATGAATTCCAATTGAAATGTCTCCATGCCGTTGGTCGGACCAACTTCGACGCCGGCGCTATTAAAGTGCAGCTGGCGCTGGGCTTTCAGTATTTTGCCAACGTACAATTTGTGGCAATCGGTGTCCAGATTCAACTTTGCCATATACTTGTTCATCCGATACACAACAAGTCGGCCCAGTGTGGCGGCCAGGCCCGTGATGGAAACTGGCACAAAGGTCTCGCAGGCGCACCAGTGTATAGGAATATTGGCATCACGGCAGTCTCTGTTGCGGGGCACCACTCGAAAGATGGAACGGCAACCGAGGCAGGAATAGGTCTTTATAAAGTCTATGCCTGGACGTAGCTGCTCCACAATGGATCTGATGCCCAGATACAGATCGAAGTTGGAGGTAAGACGGTTCCGGTTTAGCTTCAGGGCGCGCGCCGCCTTTGGGTAGGCGCGACTATACGAGGGCGGCAGATAAATGTGCAGCATGGGCAGACGCTCCTCGAGAAAGCCCGAGGCATGATTCGCCAAAGCGCCATACCTCGCCCCATGATCGCTGAACAATATGACAATGGAATTGTCAAACAGCCCGAGCTCCTGGTACTGCTCCAAGTAGCTGACGAAACTCGCATCCAGATTGGCGCCACCGCTGTGGTCGTCGTGGGTTAAACTGCTCGTCCAAAATAGACCAAACAGCGGCTTTGGGGATTCGTGGACAAAGCGCTGGATCAGCTGCTTGGCATAGTCATAGACGTAGCTGTAACTGTGCCTGCGGCCCAGGCAGTATTTGTAGCCCAGATACTCCGTCGATTTGAGCACATGCTCGAGAACCACTAGGAAGGGACGCAGATAAAAGTCCACCGGCTTGCGTACAAAGCCAGCCTTCAAATAGTTGAAGGTCGATATCGAGGGCAGGTCCTCCGCATAGGCCGTCATGTAGCCCGCATTGTGAAAGTGATCCCACAAAAATGGAATGTAGTTGAAGCAGCCAGGAGTCTTCAAGTTGCAGCTCTTTGCCCATTGCTTGGGACTGCGACCCGTCAGCACGGCCACCAGATTGGGCAAAGTGTTGTCCCCCACCTTATTGTAGCCCTCCATCTCGTACCAGCCTGCGTGACGCACAAACTTTGAGGTGAGCGGCATTGTCCGATGGAAGTTCATGCGGGACATGCTGTCGATGCCAAAGAGCAGGACATTCGGATGGTTCTTCGCGCGCCCCTCATCATTCGTTTCATTGCGATTTTCCGGATATTGGGCAAAGGAAAAGGCATCGGCCTGCACCACTCTCGAGACGTTACTGATGTCATTGCAACTGGCAACCAAGCCTAAAAAGTGTCGCGGCACAACAAAATCTCTGTCGAAGAGTTCAGCATGACGGGCCCTGCAAAAGAGAGTCAATCATCTGGATGTAATTCATGATTTCCTTCAATTACTCACATGGCAAATGTATCATTAGGGCCCGCCACTGTCTCAAAATAGAAGCATGCATAAGCTGTGTAGTTGGAAAAGTGAGTCTTCATCAGTTCGTGATGCAGGTGCAATGTGTAGTGCCGCTGTTTGCGATCGTAGCTAACGCTGAACAAATCCGGATCTGTTGTGCATTCCTTATAGGGCATTGGCGCTGCCAAGTCTTGAAACTCTTTGGATAGTGCATCCACATAGGGTATCTTGCACTTGGGACTAAACACAAAGAACTTTTCGGCAATATTTTCGAGTTTTTCCTCTATCTTTTCGCTGGTAGATGTTGGCAGTTCCAAAAGGGTTTTGGCTGTAAATTCTCTGGCATGCGAATTGTTAATTTCTGCCACATCCAAGAGAGTTATTGGCTCCACATCTGCGTGCCTTGATGGATCGCCAATGTAGTAATAAAGTGCCACGAACAGCAGCACAACGATGGCACAAATCACACCTTTGCGTGTAAAATTGTATCGAAACATGGCTCGAGTTTGAAGAATTTATTGTGTGTGTATTTATTTCTGTAATTGCAGGGCACACTTTTTTCCCAACTAAGTTGTGGAAGTGTTACCGCAAACATTACCGAAAGGATGATCGAAGAAAACGAGCAGTAACCTCTCAGAGAACGAAATGAAAGAAACAAACCGCCCCATGCAGCAGCGCTCATCGGTTGGCTTGTGTTTTAAGCCTGGAAAACGTTTAATAACATTTCTTTGTACTTTAATTTGTATTCCTAATTACTAATAACTTCTTAAATTAATCGAGATTTGAATGCTCTATGGCTTGAGGTCACTTAAGCAAATGCAATATAATTTAGCAATTTTATCCTCAATGCAGTTGGAGTCTTCCTTGTAAGAATTCGTGCGACTGATTGTCTCCACTTTCACCTCGGCCTTTTCGGTGACGTTGTTAAAGACAACCGTGGCCTCAAAGTCGGCGCTGTTCTGTTGTACCTTGAACTTGGTGCGATAGACGGCCTCCTCCAGTTGGGGCAAGTCATCGTGCCAGCTAATGGCTAGACCCGTTTTGATTTGGGTATTGTGGACATAGTTGAGGGACAGATTGCTGCACAGGTGGGAGAGATTCTTTTCCGCGAAATACTCATTCATGCGAGGTATTACACTCTTGGCCACACGATCCGCCCACTCCAGATCGTTGATGGATCGATATGGCTCACAGGTGCACCAATGCTCATCGATTGCCGCCTGGGCGCACGTTCGGTCCTCGGGCAGTGGGTAGAACAACGACTGACAGGTGGGACAGTTGTAAGATTTGGGCAACTCGCCTCCACCGCCAATCTCAATGATGTGTTTGAGCGTATTATGCAGATCAAAGTTCGAGCTCAAACGATTCTGATTAAGCTCCAGCGCACGGGCATAGCTCGGGTATTCCTCGCGAAACCAAGGCGGCAGATAAATAAACATCATAGGCAGCCGCGACTCCAGGAAACCCGATTTCAGGTCTCTCAACTTGCCAAATCTCGTGCCGTGATCGGCAAAGAATATCATTATGGTGTGTTCGAAGGCCCCATCCATTTGGTAGTCCAACAAATCGGTCAGCACTTTGTTCTGCATGGACGAGGGCATGAAGGGATCGTCGTGGCTGTAGTGATTTGTCCAGAACATGCCCCAAATGGGTCGCTCCTTTACATATCGCTGCATAAACTGCCGGCAATAATCGTAGATATAGCGATTTACCACACGACGACCCATGCAGTAGCGCATATACTGTCCGGGCAGCCGGGTCACCTCTGTCTCCACCTCCAGTGCACGCAGAAAGGGTCTGAAATAGTAGTCCGTGGGCTTCTCGGTGAATCCAGGCTTGAGATAGTTGAACGTATTCGATCCACTCTCATCCTCCGCATAGGCCGTCAAGTAGCTGGCATTACGGAAGTAGTGCCAAATCATTGGCATTTCCTCAAAGCAGCCGGACACATCCGTGTCGCAGATTTGCGATTTGGCAGTGTCCGGTGAATAGCCACTGAGAATGGCAAAAAGATTGGGAAACGAATTGTCAGCGACCTGGAGGGAGAGAAAGAGTGAGAAAAATACTTCTAGTGTCAGAAAACGGAGTGTGTCGTGGAGTCGAACCTTATTGTATCCCTGCATCTCATACCATCCCTCACCCTGCAGAAACTTGTGCACCTTTGGCATTGTACGCCGCAGATTGATGCGTGACAATGAATCAATGCCGTACATTATAACGCTGGGCTTTCGGGGCACCAATGGCTTCTTCATCTTGGGTGAGGGCTCCACTGGCTGATATTGTATAAACACAAAAGCATCGCGCTGCAGCACTATGTGTGGCTCCTCTGCGGTCTGGCACTCCAGCAGCATGCCCTCCACATGCTTGGGTACCACATAGCCGTCCGTAAAGTATTTATCAGCCTTGAGTCTGTAACAGAGACGGTAATTTGTTTCCCAAGAATTTGATTTCATCTTTAACTATTACTTGTCGTAGGTATCTATTTCCTGGCCGTAGCTAATTTCCTCATAAAAACAATTGTACTCCTCGTCGGTAGAGTTAAGCAGATGCTGTGCCACCTCCTGATTGATGTGCAACACATAACGCTGCTGCAACGAGTCGTAGTGGGTCGTCACAAGATCACTTTCATTCGAGCAACCAACATAGGTCTGAGGCTTGTAGATTTTCATGACATCCTCATTGAATGGGTCCACAAAGGGTATATGACACTGGGCAGTTCGTACAAAGTATTTTTGGGGTGTCTTTGGCACCTTGACAATTCGCGATTTCAGGGAAATTGTATTTCTATTTGTCACATTTGGCAACTGATTTCCCTTTGGTATGGACAACACGCAAATGATCAAAAGTAGGCAAAAACCAAATAACCATTTGTACAGTGGATGTGCGGCACGAAAGCGCGAATCCATGTTGTGCCAACGACCACAAATGCAACGCAACTGAAGCGTATCCAATGTCCCGCAAAAGAACGAAGACAGAGGCACTGAGACCTTCTATGTGATGTATAGCCGAATACCTGCCTGATTGTAATAGCTCTTCGAACTGTTATCACATACAAAACTGTGCCCCAGCGGTGCTCTGTTCTGTTCTGCCCTGCTATGCTCTGCTCTGCCCTGAATGCGTAGGCATTCGGTAATTTGGGAACTTGTTCCGACTGCACGTTCGAGTGGGCGTTCGACCACTTTTATCTGCCACTTTCCATAATTGTGACATGCCAGAGCAACTAACAGTCAAAGAAGCATACTAAAGAGGCATTTCAAATTACGTTAGAGATTGTTTTTCGGGTGCAGTAAAACAGAGCAAACGAGAAGGGACGTGTGAGACGCTTCTTACGCGTCACAACTTTTATACCCGGCACTCAGTACTAAATCTGCACCTTAGCGGTGTTTTGTAAAATTTACATTTTTTCTTCATCTGTCATCTACATCTACAACACTACTCACACCAACACGCTCCTTTAGCTCGCCGCCCTTCCCTAACCCACACACTGCAGAGTCGGGGCAGAGACGTGTCTGCGCGAAGCAGAGTGTGAATGAGAGAATGTGCAAAAAACAAATATAAGCTGCGGGACGGTGTGGGTTTAGCCACTGCAAATTAATTTCTTCATTGTGGCCATAATAATTATCCAGACGGACGGACAGACAGTCATGGCTCAATCGACTCGGCTATTGAAGCTGATCAAGAATATATGTGAATATATATGGTCGGAAACGTTTCCTTCTGTGCGTTACGAATGTACATTCACTTTGTAAACAAATACAATATACCCTATTTACTATTCGAGTACCGGGTATAAAAACCTGACCTTTGCATTGAATATTTACCTGGGGTATTCGGCTTGGGGTAGGGAAATTTAATTGTGAATGCAAACTTAGAAACTAAAAACTATGCGTATGAACACGGTACAACAATAATGCTATATGGAATATATTATCTGCCTTATTATATCCTCAACTCGCTCAGGCATATGCAATATAATTTTTTGATTTTATCGTGCATGCATTTGGAATCCGTTTTGTATGTGTTTATCCGACTTATGCGCTCCACATTGATCTCCAGCGCTTCGGTGGCATTGTTGAACAATGTGGTGCCAAAGAATTCGGCATCATTTTCATTTACCATAAACTTTACGCGATAATAAACCATTGGGGTGTCGCCCATGGGGCTGTCCTTTTTCTCCGTTCTGGTGACGTATTTCAGTGTCAGATTGCTGCACATTTCATTCAGTTTTCTCTGCCAGAGATATTCGTTGATTCGATGTATCACTTTATGGGCAATGCGACGGGTCCACTCGCCTTTTACCTCCCGATAGGCATTGCAGGTGCAGTAGGTTTCCTCGATGCCCGCTTGAGCGCAACTCCGATCCTCGGGTATTGGCATCAGCAACGACTGACAGGTGGGACAGTCATAGGCATTGGACACTGCCGACTCCTGCTCCATGTCCAGGACATGCCTCAGCGTATTGTACACATCAAAGTTGGAGCTCAGACGATGCTGATTCAGGGCCAGGGCTTCAGCATGCTGGGAATACTTGCGCCGAAACCAGGGCGGCAGATGAATAAACATCATGGGCAGTGTCTCCTCCAGAAAAGAATCCGGCGCCTTCTGCAGCGGCCCAAATCGTGCTCCGTGATCCGAAAAGAATATCATAATTGTGTGCTCGAAGGCTCCGTCACGCTCAAAGTTCAGCAGATCCTGCAGGATCTTGTGCTGCATTGAAGAGGGCATAAAGGAATCATCATGGCTGAAATGATTCGACCAAAACATGCCCCAAATGGGTCGATCGGCCACAAAGCGCTGCATAAACTGCCGGCAGTAGTCGAAGATGTAACTATTGGCCAAACGACGACCCAGACAGTACTTCATGCAACAGCCAGGACACCGCAGGATCTCCGTGCGATTCTCCAGGGCCACCACAAATGGACGAAAGTAATAGTCCACGGGCTTCACCGTAAATCCCGGCTTCATGTACGTAAACGTGTTGGACTCATTCTCATCCTCAGCAAAGGCTGTCAAGTAGCCAGCACGCTTCAGATCCTTCCATATAAAGGGTATCTTGTCCAGACAGCCCTTGATGTCCGTATCGCAAATGTGCGCCTTGGCCGTATCTGGGAAGTAGCCCGTCAGAATGGCAAACAAATTGGGAAAGGAATTGTCGCCCACCTGTGGGAGGATTACAGGAAGATTTAAAAAGTGGAGAATGGGAGGCTGTGGATTTGGGATGTACCTTGGTGTAACCCTGCATTTCATACCATCCTGGTGACTGCAGGAACTCATAGACCAGAGGCATGGTGCGGCGGAGATTTGTGCGTGAAACGCTATCAAGTCCATACATGATGACGCTGGGCTTTCGTGGATGCTCCTGGGGCGCCACTGGCGGTTGCTTCTGATGCTGCACCAACACAAAGGCATCCTTTTGCAGCACTCTTGGGGGGCTTGATGCTCGACACTCAACCAGCATACCCTCCACAGACACTGGCACCACATAATCCTGACCAAAATAGATTCGATCCCCAATGCTGCGCTTGGGGAAAATCATTTTACACACATTTATGACATCATTGCATGGCAAACTTTACCTGTCGTAATCATCCGCTTTCTCACCGTGTATAATTTGCTGATAGAAACACGTGTAGGGGGTGTTATTCAACTGCAGCAAACCATGGATCACATGCTCATTGATGTGCAGCACATATTGATGCAAATACTTGTCAAATTGCACACGGATTAAATCACTTTCATTGGTGCAGGGGATGAACTTCAGCGGTTTGTAGTACTTCATAATCTCGGGACTAAATGGATTCACATATGGGATACGACAATTGGGTGTCTTCACATAATACTTTTTCGTTTCTAAATCTTCCCTGCCTCGCTGTACAAGCTCATTTTCCTTCTTGCATAAAATTATTAAAATTAACAGCAGTAAAACACACCAAAGCCACTTTTTCATCCCGTTAAATGTACACCGCGCCATGGCCAAAACTCGACTTTAACACTCGGCGCTTGGAAGTTTTCCTTTTGACCCATTTTAGCCTTTAGTTTCAAGCGAGGAAAATCAATTTCGCGGTGTTTTTCTCAGAAGAGTGGCGGTATGACTTAGAGATATCTCGAATGGTTACAGAGAGTTCGATTGACATTAGAAAAAGTTGCAGGCTCCCGCATTTAAGAATTTTGCTAAGAAAGTTATGAATGATCGTTCCACTGACAAGTGTGAGTGTTACTCAATCAAAAAACCATATTTAAAAGCATCACTCTGTGCGGGCTACACTGCTAAAAGATAAAAAGCCAGATAATAGCTGCTTTTTCCAGGAAACCGGGTTCGTTTAATTGTTTAATCGTTGAAAGTATCAAACCCCAGAATATTTTGATTCAATGCCACTCATTATCTGCTGATAAACGCAATGGGCAACGCAGCACAATATAATAAATAAATAAATAGTAACTATGATTCATGCAGAGTAAGTTTAGGTAAATAAATTACCATAAAATCGAGTTGGACACACCACAAAGGTAAATGTTGTGACTGTTCAGAACGGTAAGAAAACAAAAATGGGGCCTCGTTGGAAACTTGTCTTGTTAATTTTGAGGTTGCCATTAGCTCTGGCATTGAAACAAAATAAAACAACGCCACACAAGTCCACTCCATTGGCAGTTGAAACGGAAAAATACTACATTAAATCATCAGAGTGTCGCATTTGGAATGCCCAACAAATGTCCAATGATACCATAGCTGATATAACCAATGTCGACTATAGAGAATGCTATCAAGATGATGATTTAATAAGCACAAGCTTCCACGACAAATATCAGCGTTATATTATTCACATCAACGATCTGATCTCCCAGCTTATCATCGATTACAATTGCAGTTATCGTGAGATCCAAAGGGGCAACAATATCGAACCTGAAGAAGTGCCCTTTCAGGATGGTTATGTGGTGCCGCCGGAGGTGGAGGGCATGATAGCAAGTTGCAGCGATAGCCTCAGGGAAGTGCTCCAAACAACAGCCTTGGCCTTTGTGCAGCCGCGCAGTTCAGCCCGCAAGCAGCCGAAATCTCAAAAATCTCAACGCCGTAGACCCAATGTCATCATGATTAACATTGGCAGCATTTCCCGGCTGAATTTTCGGAAAAATCTACCAGAATTGAGCAAACATCTGCAAATGGAGGGCTGGCACGAGATGCAGGGCTACGGCAGAGTGGCCCAAGGTCTCATACCCAATCTGATGGCCATTCTTTCGGGCTACAGTCCACACACGTGGCAGAACTTGGAATGCCAAGCGAAGAGATTTGGCTGCTTAAAGTCGCTACCTTTGATCTGGAATCACTTCAAGCGGCGTGGCTATCTGACTGCCTATGGAGAGGACATGAGCTACCAGAGTTCTTTTAAATACGAAAAGTCCAGCCTCGACTACTATGCCAAAGGAATCGCCACTGAAATGCCCAACGATTGCACTGGCAGACTGGTGAATCTTCGCTATGTCCACGAATTCTGGCAGCTCTATTTGGAGCGGCATTTGACCATGAAATCTCAGCCACTGTTTGGATATTTTCGAACAAATAGCTCGAGCTATGATCTATTTGCGGATGGCAACATTCTGGAGCCATTTCTTATGGATTATTTGCAGCGCTTTATTGAGCTGGGACTCTTCAAGCACTCGATTGTGATGCTTTTCAGCGATGGAGTAGACATTGAAGACCTTCTGCCCCTGCTGTTCATTTGGCTGCCTCCTTGGTTTCGCGTGGAGCATCCGGAAGCGGTGCAGGCCTTAAACACAAATAGCCAACGTCTGACATCCCCCTATGACCTGCATCTGACTCTCCAGCACATCTTGGAGCTAGGCGAACGATGGCCCCACGCTGTGCCGAAGCTGCAAGACTGTCCCAAGTGCCAGACGCTGCTGGCGCCCATGAACGAGAGCCGCAGCTGCCCGGATGTGGGCATAAGTGATGCTACATGCCCCTGCGACAGCTACAAGCCAATCGATGAAAGGAAAAATAAACATTTGTCGCTAGGTGCGCTGCTTGTGCGGGGCATAAATGACTTTTTGCACCATAGAAACCTCCAAGAGCTCTGCTACAATCTCACACTCAAGGCCGTCACAGCCGTCTCCGCTCGTGTGACAGAGCAGCAGGATTCCAAATCCTACACGGACACCTATCGAGTGACATTCAGCGCACAACCCAGTCATCCAGTGTTCGCCGGAACCCTGCGATATAACCATAAACTGAACGAATTGGACTGTCCGAATGTGGGTGCCATTCGGAGACTGAATTCCTATCGAAAGGATTCCGAATGCATGCAAAAACTGACAGGCAAGAAGTTCTGTGTGTGCAGAAAACCCCTCAAAGGTAACAAATTAAAGGCCCAACTGGAAAAGCACAGCATCAAGAAAAAGGCAGAAACGGAAAAACTGAAACTAAAGCAAGCCAAGCTAACGAAAAATAATAGATATCGAGGAAAAATAAACCGGAGAGCAGCAAAACAACGCAGCAGAAAAAATCATCTAAAAATCATCATTAAAACAAAAACTAAAGAAAAGCTACAGAAAAAAGGAAAATGAAATAGATTTACCAGAAAGATAATTTTCTACCTTTTTTATGTTATTTATTGGTAGAAAAAAGTGTTTTAAAGTCACTTAGTTTTAACAGCTGCCAGAAGCCCATGTAAAATTGATTCTTCACATTAACATTACAATTTTCATGGTTTAAATATAACTTTCTCCCAATAAATCGTATCAGTCGACATTCGAAGATGAACCTGTGCAGTTTTCGTTGCCTTCTGCTACTCGTTTTACTCTTAATCACAATTTCCATGATCGATGGAGCAAAGAAAAAGAAAACCAAGTTTACGGCACGTAACAAAAAAAATAAATATAAAAAGTATTTCTCAATTAAAGTACCCGGAAAGAACCTCGTAACCAGGAAGTCCATGGAACCTGTGAAACCCGTGAAACTAAAGATTTCACTGCAAAAACGAAGTGTGACAAAGAGTACAAATGTTACTAGAAAATATGTACAGCCCATTCAGGATGTTCACGATATTGTTAGGTCTAGCTACGATAGCTTGCGCCATTTGCATCTCCTTCATGTCAACCAATCGGCGGTGAATCTCACTTTGCAGAATTTCAAACGAATGCCAAACGACACCAAGTACACCTGTGGCTATCGCAGGATCAGCACAACTCCATCGGGACTGTACATCAAGGGAAGCCTCAGGTGAGATATTCTCTGAATAATAGAAAAAAAATTGCAGCTCACTCGACAAACATACCTTCAACAGTCGCGCAGTGGAGATTCCCTTCCAGGATAAGTATATTGTCCCGGTAGATGTGCGTGGCATGATTTCCATTTGCAAGAACAGTCTGGGCGATGTGCTACAGGTTCAACCCTTTACCTTTGTCCAGCCCATCAATCAGTCAGAACATTTCCAGCCACAGAGTCAGCGTCGTCCCAGCGTCCTTATGTTTGGATTCAATGGCATGACCGCGAGCACCTTTCGCTCCACCCTGGACGGTATGCCAAGACTGGAGAGCAATATCCAGGGCTGGTTCGAAATGCACAACTACAAGAGAATGGGCGAGAATAGCTACATCAATCTGATGGCCCTGGTTTCGGGGCACAGTCCCAGTGCGATGCACAATCTACCATCGCCTAGCGCCATGGATGCGTTGCCTTTCATTTGGCAGCGTTATAAGGCAAAGGGTTACCTGACGTCCTACGCAGAGGATCTCACGCTCATCCGAAAGTTCCCTTTTGAGTTTGGGCAGAAGCCCGTGGACTACTATCTGCGACCCTTCATGCGGGGCATTGCCGACAGTTTGCATCTACGCAATCGATCAACAGAATACCATGGACTGGAGAGGCGTCTGTATGTGGACTATGTCTACGATTATTGTCAGCAGTTGCTGGAGCATTACCTCAACCATCCACAACCTCTGTTCGGTCTCTTCTGGACAAGCAATTTCGGGAGTTCGGAAAAGCGGGAGCCAACGCTACGGGACTACATCGAACGCTTCGAGCACTTGGGTTTGTTCAGGGAATCAATTGTGATATTCTTCAGTGATCATGTGTGTCATCCCATGCTGTTTGTGTGGCTGCCAGAATGGGTGCGCCAGCAAAATCCCGAAATAGCCATTGCTCTGACAATCAATAGACAGCGCATGACCTCACCCCATGATCTCTATCTCACTTTGCAGGATATTCTGAATTTGGGAGCCAAAGTACCAGCAAATCCGCTGCTCCAACCCGAAGGCTGCCCCACCTGTCGCACACTGTTCCAGGAAATTCCCGAGAATCGCACCTGCCACGAGGCAGCTCGCAGCGAAAACTACTGCGACTGTGACGCCTTCGCGGAACTGTTGCAGGAGGAAGAAGAGCTGCTGCCACTCGGCCAGCTGCTGGTCGACAGCCTCAACGAGTACCGCCTCTCGCGGGTGCAGCTAAGGGATCGCTGTACGGCGTTTACCCTGCAGAAAGTTGAGTCCATTCATCAGCATAGATCCGCCCTCAAGTCGAGCATTGTCCAGTATCGAGTGCGTTTCACTACCCAACCCAAAGCCGCGAGATTCCTGGCCACTGTGCTGTACGATCACGACACCAGGCAACTGGTGAATGTTAGTGTTCCCTCCTTTGGGCGACTGCTGGGATATGTGGATCAATCAAAGTGTGTTGAGGATGAGAATTACAAAAAGTTCTGTCTGTGTAAGCCAGCCAACAAAGTGAAGAAAAATCCCAGGATAATACGAAAAAGTAAAACCAAAACGGGTGGAAAGCAACTTGGAATTGAGCAATTGTTGGACAATTTCAATCAGGAAGTGGATCACATAGAAAAATTCAACACTTTGAAACGTCAACAGATCCGAGTGAAAGTACGAAAGCTGAAACAGAGGCTCGTAACCTCCAGTACAACTTCCGATATGATCACCTATTTAGAACCGAACACCACGCCAATGTCCGAAGTTATCGAAACGCATGTCAATGTTCCTTTTACCCTTAACTTTTGATGCAAAAACTTTCCTTCACGTAGCGTTAGATAAGATAGAACGCCTTGGGAATATAAATTGTACATTTATTTAAACGCTACACTAGATACAATCTTATATGGTTTGTTTGCCAAATGAATCTGACGGATGTCATTCGTGTTCAACTAATGGGCGCTACGCATGTCACACTACAAAATAGACTCTAACATATAAATTGATATCAAAACATCTTTTAGCAGAAAAGTGAAAGCGTAAACATCCTGTAACAGAAGTTTGATTTCAACTAAAATACTTTTCCTGCTCGCATTTCTTTATTAATTTCCGCGGCAAAACCATCGGGAACAAGCCCCCCTGGCATGAAGATATTATGTTTCCAATCAACAGATTGGAGTGGCACGTGCCACTGCTGCCTAACGCTGTTGCCAAGGATGAATAGATACCGAACCCAAAAGTAGGCATGCGTATCGTAGTTTGTACTACCGAATGACTGACAATCCCAATTAAGCTGTTATCAATTGAATGATTATGTCAGAGAGTGTGTAGCCAGTTGTGTTCAGACTTTATAACGCTGTTTACAAATGCATTATGATAATAGACAGCAACCAGCCCCAGACTATCAGTATTAGCTCAGAAGAGACGTCTGTGTCTCTGTGTGTCTGTGTGGATTAAGCGTCATCGTTATCCCCAGTTTGTTGGAGCGCTTTCAAGCGATTCGGATTATATTCTTCCCGTCAGTTCATTACGATAATTTGTGAGCTGCGGTCGTTGCCTTTCCGACAAGTCCTTTATCCCACAGAATGGCTAACAAAAAGATGTTCAACAGGACTACGTCCATTAGTCCGGGACAATTGCATTATTATCACACGGATTTCTATTACTCAATGGCAGACTTGAACAGTAAGTTGAAGGATTAAATTAACTCAAAATTTGTTATCCCACCATGACCCATTGCTCTATGTCAGAATGAGCAGCATGATTCGGGTTTTATTCAAATATTTCTCTGTTTTTATCAGACGGCTTATTTCTTTGTTGTCTTTGTTTTGTTGCTTCTCAAATATTGTCTGTGTTATCACCTCTGAGTACGTTTTAAAAATATTTGTTTTACCATATTTACCGTTCTTGGTATTAACTTTATTGGTTCCTCATAAAATCTGGCATGTTCGGCTTAAGTTGGGGGACTTTTTGAGCATTATTTGTACAAACTACTAAATATATAAACCGCATTTATTTAATTTTAATCTTCAGATTTGTTAATAAATTAATTTTCATAAAACAATAGACATTTATGTTTACCGTAATTTGTTTTTGAAGAAATGTTCACAAGAGATGGGAATATTTTGCCCATGATTTTAATTTAAATCTATTGCCAAAAACAAATTTACAATCATAAATTCTTTCTATAGCTCTAAAACGCAGCTTGTATAAAATCCAATAAAACAATTCAAATACATTTTCAAAAACTACATACCAACCGCCCTTGGCCATGTTTTCCATCCCTCGAAAAACATAGAATCGCCACCAACTTCCCGTCAAAACAAAAACTGTTTTCACTCATATTATCACGGCGCAGATGTTAAGAGAGCCGAAGCCGAAGCCGAGCACAAGAGAGTATTTTGAGCGCCTGTACGCTCACTCACTCATCGAGTTTTATTATTAAAAAATTTCCATTGCAACAGCTCTTGAGTTCATTCGAAAAATTGCTTTGAAAGTGAAGTGTTTTGTTTTTTTTTATGCTGCGTCTCGTCGGGTAAAAATGTCGTAATAATTATTTTCTAGTTCAAAGTTTACTTGGGAAAACTTTTAACAATGTGAAAATAGTGAAATGAAAATGTTGGAAACATTTAAAAATAGTTTGAAACAATTTTGATGCAATTTCCAGAGCTAAACACGAAGCGTTGAAATAGACAAGAAAATGGGAGAGTGAGTGAGTGCATTTTTCCGAGATAAGCGAGAGACACAGAGAGAGACAGAGAGACACGCAGGCATCCAAGAGAGTGAGAGCACCTCAAACATTTGTTGATTAAAATGTGTGTCAATATAAAAAAATAACAAATCGTAAAATCGGAGAATCGGACTGATAAAAATGCCAGAGAAACGGCACGTATGATTAGAGAGTCGAGACCGCCCTACCCCACACTCACACCCGGAGACAAACACACGTGCATTTAGCTAATTTTGGATATCTTTAGGCGAGGGAAAACCCAAATAAAATACCAGAATAGAAACTGCACAGTAGAGACAATGCCAATGGCAATATAAACAAAGAACAAGAGACGCGAATTGCAGGCGAAATTCTTTGTTAAATTTCACACTTGTCACAACGCAAAGCGCGCAAATCGGAACGATAGGGAACAACAAAAGCATGTAAGTGGAAAGTTACAATAAAAAGGAAAATGTATCTGCACAAGCCGAAGCTGCAAATACCCCTTAAGAAAGTTAGTTAGGACGGGCTATTTCTAGCACAAAGAACAGCAGTTTGTTGAGGTTTTGCTTAACATTTTGTATACTTTGTATAAAATATACTTTTGTATACTTTATGCCACCCTTTCTGCCCTACAAACATATACGCCATCCAAAGCCACTTAAAAATTTATAACCATCTGTAATTTTTTTACCAGTTCACATGCCCCAGAAAAAAAGAATTGCTAGAAGCGAATTTCACTTTATAGTACAAAAATTGAATTTGTTTGATCTTATTGCACTGCCATGTCTTAGGCCTTAGCATAAAGGCCTTCAAATGAATGTTTGTCTTGTTTTTGAAACTAAACGAAAAACCGGCTGCTCTGAGGGGAAAATGCCATGACTATGCCCCGACCCGTCACATCACGACACACAGCCATAGCCAAATAAAAACCTGTCGTGACTGGTTTTTTTTTTGTGGTTTTTTTCCTGTTGCTATGAAAATGCTAAAAACCAAACAGAATTTTATGCAAAGTTTAGCTTGAAAAATGTAAAAGAGATGTGGGAAAATTATGACAATTGAAAAGAGCATTAAAGAACAGGGAAAGAAAAGGGCAATACATAGACAGACCCTTGGATTAGTGCATTTTAAAGAGAAAGTTAAAGGTTTTTGCTGTTGTGTGTTTTAGCGGTAATCAATTCTGTGGCAATCAACTTATAAACCATCAATCACCAGCAAGACTGGAAAAGTATTGTTCATTCCCAAAAGTAGGACAAAGAGTCTGCTTAGACTCGGACTTGGAAGTTCTTATCACATTCTAGTTGCCGCCTAATAAAGTTTGCTTTGCTTCACTCTCCAATCAATTTGAATCAATTTCCTAATCTATTTTTAACAAATCCAGACAAAAGACATAACCAAATGCTCTTTGAGTTTCTTGAAAGAAATTATTCAACTCTATAATTTCTGTAGATTTTTAGCCCGCAAATGTTTTCTTTGATAGCAATTTGCTTGTTTTATTTTTATGATTTGGTCAACATCTGAATTGACACTCGACAAAAACGTGACATGATGAAAAATTACTCGTGTGTGCCATAAATAAAATGTGAAATATATAAAGTTGATACCCGAACGAGCAGAAAGCCCGTCGCTTGACGCTTGATAAGCGCAGGGGCCAATATAAACAGCATTTTTCATGAGGGAAAACATGGCTTATCAAGCATTGGCATCAATAGGTAGACTGGTAATTAGCAGAGGCCCCACGATAAGGCCATCAAAAAAGTAAGGAGGACTGGGGGAAAATAGTGCGTAACCAGGAGAGATTAGAAGATTGTGGACTAAGCGCTCTTGTATAAACAAAACTGTATTTGGAGAAGAAGTAGAAGAGGCAGAGATTTCCACAAGAAGTCGAATATTCCCAGGGCAAAATTATCTCAACGCTCCATTTTTACCCACTCCGCTCCTGTGCCTAAATCTTAATCTTTTGCTAAAAACTTAACAAAGATAAACAAATGTACTAAACAAAGTCAAGTCAAAAGAGGAATATACAGAGAGAGCAAGAGAATGAGAGAGCGCAGTGGACATGATCGCTGCTAACCATCGATCAAACAGCGTCTGTCACTTGCCATTCGATCGGCCATCGATCGGGGAGATGTCCGATCGAATCTTGTGAATAGCTTGGTTATATATTTGAACTATATCAATATTCGTTTGCGGGATTGTTGATACAATCGCTGACAACTACAGTCTCTCACACACACTGCGATAAAAGTAATGGAGGAGGCGAGGGAAATGGCAATTACCAGCCGCAGTCACCAGTCCTCAGTCTAATTTGATAATCTCACAATCAAGACAGTGTTCCACAGACTTTTCTACCGATTAGACGTGCTTCCCAGTGGAATTTTCATAGCACAGAGGAAAATACAGACAGACAAAATGCAGCCTCTGACAGAATATCGCTTTGAAGGTGTATTAAAAACTCTAACCATTTCCGTTATCATTAACTTGTATGCGAATATTTATCTTAATCGTTTGTTGTTTAATCTGTCTTTCTTTTAGAGACCCGCAAAATGCACGGCGTGAAGCGGGTTCTGATCTTCTGCCTGCTGATTGTGATACTGCCGGCCACGCTGATAATTATGCCTCTGCACCTGCGCAAAACGGTCTTTGCCGATGTCGTCTACCCCATGGCCGAGTCGGATATCATTGAGATCCGTGCTGGCATCTCATCGATCTTCTGCTCGAAGCACACCCTCAAGATGACGTCCAGCTTTAATGCTTTTCAGCTGCGCAACAAGCCGGAGATTTCCACAAATCGCAAACACATTCGCCTGAAGAAATCGATGACCCTGCCCGACGACACCCTCGAATATTGGGGCTTCTTTCTGCTCAAGGGCGCCAATGTGAGGGTCAAGTTCTGCTCGCGCTATGATGGATCGCGCATATTGATTGTGAAGGGCCAGAGGCAACTTAATCTCTGCGGCCTGACGGATCACAACAAGAACAAGCTGGGTGCCAACTATGCCAAGGGACACGAGCAGGTCAAGGTCTTCTTCGAGGACAAAATGGAGTTGGAAGGCCCCTCCGCGCCAGCACCAGAGGGCGGTGTGCTTGAGCACGAGAACCATGGCGGCGAGGACTTGAGCGAGGAACGAACACCACAGCAGCAGCCATTGGATCTACCCTCTGGCTTGACTCTTGCCGGACCCTCCACTGCCACCACCTCGCACAAACCCATAAGAAAGAAGCTCAAAAAGGGCACACCCCATCTGCCCATCCCACATCATCCGGAACACAGTGAGACTCCGGGCACACCCCAGCAGCACGAACTCACTGCCGATGCAGTTCAGCACAGTTCAGGCGACCGAGTGGTTGCCCCAACGCCAAGTGTGGCGCAACAGAAGCGGCAGCGAAAGAGAGAGCTGTATGAGCGACTGTACAACCGCTCAAAGCGCGAGAATGTCTACGACCGGAAGTACAGTCACGGCGGCAATGCCGTCAACTTTACAGAGACGGACGAGTCCAACTCGGTATCCAGTTTCGAGAATGGTCTATTCCTGTGCTTCAACGGTGCCATACTCCTCAGTGACTTCTTCAAGCCGAACGCGAACTGCACGGATCCGCACTTCATGGAGCGGGCGCCCAACAACAGCGCTCAGGCCCTGCAGAATGTTATCGAGGATGGTTACTACTATTATATATTCTATAGCGACAACGATGAGGTGCGAAACGATATACACGTCATATTCGATATATACAAGCCGACGTTCCAGTACTCGAACCTGAGCGAGTCGCAGAGCTGCCTGAACACCACGGAGTGCAGCTTCAACATCAGTTTCCTGTCGGATGAGATTGTGGTCGTGGAGGTTCCCACACGGGATGGCATCGAACATGAGGAGGATGACATATCCTATCTGGTGTCTACGTGCCATCCGCGTAGCGAAATCTATGCGCTGTTTCCCATCACAGTGATGATTCTCATACTGTGCTGCTCATTCCTGTAGGCGACTCCGACTTGTGACTCCCACTTGTGATATTTATATATTGAGGTAACTGAGTGATATACGAAGAAGATGTGAGTATGTATGATATGTATTTGCCGGCCCGAAACTAGAGCTTTTCACATAGCCATAAAATTCAACAAAATCGATTTACGGAATGAAACAGTCTGAACAAACATAAATATGTAGAAAACAAATCACTGAATACGATGGATCTATCAACGTTTTTTAAGAGAACATTTAGTCAAAGACACAAGCATTTAGGAGTATAAAAATCTATAGATGATATATAAGAATAGTTCATAAGCTAGCAATCGGAATTAAGGAATTACCTAAGTACTTATAATCAGTTTTAATTTCAACAAGATATATTTGATTGTTTTCTGTAAATGTTTCCTTCGAAATTTGCATCGAAAGTTTAGTATTTTGTACTGAATTTAACTTAAAAAACATTTTGTTTAATTTTCCTTATATTTAAGTGCTATATTTCCTAATTTTTCCTTCTTCAACTTCACTGAAAATGTAAAAATAAATAAGGAGAATAAAACTAATAAAGTCCCATACGGTTTCCATATGAAAAATATGCCACAAAATAAATGGAATAAAGTGGAAAAATAATGGGCAAGAATAAAGTAATAATTGAATTATATCTGCCTGTCATTATCCACATGGAATGACTGTTTCGTTTTCGGGGGAGTGGCACACTTTGGGACATAATTTTCCATTCTAATTTGAGGGCGCAAAAGCCCATTTGTTGGCTTTACTTATTTTAAATTAATTCACATTCAAGTCAGTCGCTCGCTGCCTGTTTGCAGAGAGTATTATGACAGGCCATACTGCAAATATTTACGAGATATGTGTATGGATACGTGTTTGCAGCTCAGCAGCTCAAAATAAATGAATGGAAATCCACAATATTGTCATCAGAAAGGGTTTCATTTCATTATTTTCCACCCGTTGTTGTGTGGAAAAGTGTCTTGGCGAGGAGTGCTATTAAATGAATCCCCAATAAATATTTATAAATAATAAATAAAAATAAATACGTAAGTCGATAAAATATTTGAATATTGATTTCAAATTTAACGTTCGATCGCTGAGTGCACTGTGACAGAAGCTGGTTGATTTTCCACTCGACATACACCAAGCCATCCGATATGTAGATAATCATGTATATTTCATGATATTCATGAATTCATAATCATGATCATTTCTGGCGCGGCAAATGTTTATCCATGAAAACACACTTTTAAACTTGTCTTTTGCATTGACCATTACACACATTAACACTGGACAATTGTTCGGCATCATTTCTTGATGTTTTTTCACTATTTCGTTCGGTTTTTACACTGTTTTCTGTACTTTCACTTACTTTCTTCATTAAACCGCGCTTAGTACCAGTGTAAATCCACGTAAATGTAAAATCCATCGAAAAAATAACGGAATATTTGTCGGTGGACTGGTATCCAAATTATACCCTATACAAATTATTGAACATGATTGAACACATCTTTTAATTGAAATGGCGAATAGTTTCTTATCGTAATTGTTGCGCAGGTGAGTACATGTGTAATATCTTATCTGAAAGCACCGATAGATAGCAAACATTCACTGAAAATAGATCAGTTAGAAAGTTACCCAGAAAAAAGAACCCAAGGGTACACATATTGCCCATAAAAAACATTTCAAAAGATTTCCCACTCTCCAGGTGCTTCATTAACCTAGACAATGTTTCCAAAGAGGCTGCTTGCAGCTTTATTTGTAAAGGAAATAAACATTTCCACGGAATTAAGGAATTAAAATCTACATTGAAATGTCTAACATATCTAACATATTTGTCCATGCGTCGTTTCTTCTAATCATTAATATTTTATTTATAGTCTTTTTCCAATCAGTATTCAAGTTCCCTTAAACCGGCTCTTTGCCGGCAATTAATTTTCACTCTCCATTTTTCATTCACTCATTTTCCTACCCTTCTGACATGCGCATTGAACGGGTATTTTTTGGCTCACCCTCTCGCAATGCAATCTACTTGCACGGTGTATTAATATAGGGTGACGCAATCACAGGCCCGTCTCTATATCGCTCTATCGCTCGTTTAGTGCCTGCTCCCGAATCAAAAGAATTCGTGCGATGAGAGCGACCTAAGAGTGAACCACACCCTCACTCAATCTACTTTGGAAGCAAAACTTGCTATTCTCTCCGTCTGTCAGAATTTCGCGCCCATTTCTCTTCGTCGGTTCAGCTCGCGCGTTTAAGTTTTCGGTAAATAATATTAATTAAATATTTTAAGTGCCTCGCTGAATTCAAAATGAATGAGAGGGCAGGCAATTAGATTGTTAATCAAACAACGTCAGTGCAATAGAAGGCAGGCAAACGAGTCCGAAAAGGATTGCCGTCGTCCTGCGCGGGGAAACATGTAAGAGCAGAGAGGATGTGCAAAAAATCAATTTGTAAGTAACGGCGACGCTGCATCAAGAAATTCTCAATTAAAATGTAAATGAAATGAAATTTGTGCATAATGTAAAACCATTCTGTCAGCATATATTTTCGGCTGAGCCCAGCGTGCGTTGTTAGTGTGTCAAAACGAAAACAAAACGACAAAAATATGTACATGCATGTGCACAAAAGTTCAGCCGAAACCAAAGCAAATGGTAAAAACACAACAATTTTGCATTCAGAATAGCCGAAAAAAGCAAACGCAAAGTGAACAAACGATAAAGAAAGAAACGGTGAGATTCCAATTGGAATGCAAGTGAGTGGAAGAGGAAGGAAGACAAGAAAAAGGACGTCGTAATAAACATTGCCCTTTATTGAATGCAAAGTATATCCATTCCATAAAGGAACTTGTGCTTTGAATATATGTATGTGTAATGAACTTTTGAAGGTTTGTTAGAGCTTTAATTGTCTTTGAGTGTAGTGTAACTTTGCCAACATTACTGGAAATTGTAGAGGGTGCAACAGGTTGCTAATATAATAATATTAATTAAAGCCAACCATCCTGTTGCTTGTATGAATTGTAAAAGCCAGCTGCATCAAAGTACGTAGTTCAACTAGCGCAATCAAATTAAATATAATGTCCCTAGTGTATATCATATTCGATGTGCTCTGCGTTTCATAGTTGTTGTTATTTTTAATACGCTGTCTGTCATTCCCGCAAGCAGCTGCCCTTTGCTTCTCTTTCTCTCTCTCTCCCTCCGCTGCCATTTCCGTTATGCGTTTTGTCTGCTCGTACCGCAAGTTCCCCTCGGTGACCATTCCAGGGGTGATTTGCCTTCGGTAGAACTGCATTTACTTCAATTTATTTGGGGTTTGCATGTGCTACTCGTATGGGGGCGGGTCACTCTCTTAGTCCCAATTCGACTCTGTCTCTCTCTTTCAATTGCTGCACATGTGATTGTCTGACGCCTCTCCGATTAAGTGTTGTTGGTGCCTCGTTCCCATCATATTTTGAGAAGGGGGGAGCGGAGAGGCGGGCCTGCATTACGATTGCAGTGGCGCAGAAGCTGACACTGATAAGCGAGCATCTCTCGCTCTCTCAATAATGCTGCGCGTGCAGCTGCCTGTCCTACAGGGTAGAAGCTGCAGGCCAGGGCATATTATAGTGTATCACATGGACAACTCTCAATGCAATGTTGCATAACGTTCGCCTCACACATACAGTATCCCCATATAATTAGAGTACTTCGCATGCAAAAAGCGTTAGAGCGATAACTGACAAGGCCAGGTAAAAAAATTGTCATCGAAGAAGTTCGTATGCACCGAGACAGTAAAAGAGGGTATCGTATGTTCCGTATACGTTAGCTCCTGTGCCAATGACGTAGCCCCAATTATTATCCAATTAAATTCGCACTTGAGCATGTTAGCTAAGCCTCTGATTTGATTCGGAGCAATAAACCACGCCATCCCCCCCCCCCCCCCCCCCCCCCCCCCCCCCCACCCCCCATACCAAAGGTTCACTGCAGTTGC